>NW_026607131.1:362500-406941 GCF_029890125.1 Rhinichthys klamathensis goyatoka | reverse complement strand
GTTAGGTATTAAAAACTTAGTATCAATATTAGGTTAAGGTGCACAAATTGTGACAGACTACAGATGATGTCAATGTACTGTCTAGTATAGGGAGCTTTTTGTAAGTTAGCATCTGTGACGTTATTCATTAGTGAGTTGGTGAATTTAATAACATTCAGTTGCATAACGTTGACGTACTTGTAGAGATCCAGAATTGTTTTCCCTACATTTTGTTATTGTTTTTGTTTCCAGCTATTAACTATGTGTTTGCCATGACAATGACGATAAACTTCCCCTTACCTTGCTGTGAGTGACTAATCAGTTGTTATGTGTGTTTTTAGGCAAAAGCAACAACTATTAAAGAGGCCCTGATGAAATGGGTAAAACATTTATTACTAATTTAGTTTGTAGATTAACTTTTTTCAAGTTTTAAAGGGATAGTTCACCCATAAATGTCAAATAATTACTCACCCTCATGTCGTTCCAAACCTGTAAGACTTTCGTTCATTTTCGGAACACAAATGAAGATCTTTTTAATGATATCTGAGAGCTTTCTGTCCCTCCATTGACAGCTACGCAACTGACACTTTGACGCTTCAAAAAGTTCATAAAGAGATCGTAAAACTAATCCATATGAATTAAGTGGTTTAGTCAAAAATTTCTGAAGAGACATGATTGCTTTATACTATGAACAGATTGAATTTAGGCTTTTATTCACATATAAACATTCATCAACACACATCAGTTTGGTAAACAGAAGCTCAAGCATGTTCGCTTGACGTGCGAGAACCAATGAGGTTCATTCTCACAGTTGAGCTTCTGCAAGAGGTTTGTTTTCGCATGTCAAGCAGGTTAGGATGATTCTGTTTATGTTCACTGATCAATGTTTATATGTGAATAAAAGCCTAAATTCAATCTGTTCATCATTCAAAGCGATTTTCATTTAAAACGATCTCAATTCATATGGATTAGTTTTATGATCTCTAAATGAACTTGGTGGTAGTTGCGTAGCTGTCTATGGAGGGTCAGAACCTCTCAGATTTCATCAAAAAGATCTTCATTTGTGTTCCAAAGATGAACGAAAGTCTTACGGGTTTGGAACGACATGAGGGTGAGTGATAATGACAGAATTTTTATTTTAGGGTGAACTATCCCTTTAAACCCATTAGACATTCCTAGTATAAACTGTAGGTTATTTCTGTGTACTATTAATTATTTTTATTGATTTCACTTGGTTGTTACAAGGAGGAGAAAACAGGCGAAAAAGCGAGCGAGGCCACGGCAGTAAAGCTTTATGGTCAGATCCCTCCCGTTGAAAAAATGGACGCATCTCTCTCTAATCTTAGCAACTGCGAGTGAGTCTAAATATACAACTCCAATTTTTTGTGTATTTTCTCTTAAACCATCTTCCATGTGTGTCATATAATAACTCCCTAAAATATCTTCATTGCAAATTCTGTCCTGCCTAGGAGATTATCCCTGTCTACAAACTGTATTGAAAAAATTGCCAATTTGAATGGTCTAAGTAAGTACTCCCTTCAGATACAAAGCTGTCAACTGCATTCGTCATGATTGCATAACAGTTTATTTACATTTCTCTCCCAGAGAACCTTAAGATATTGTCCTTGGGGCGGAATTACATCAAAAACCTTAATGGACTTGTAAGTAAAGGAACAGAACATTAATGATAGCTTGACGAATTCAGAGATAATTCACACAGCTCTTCTGTCCCCCACAGGAGGCAGTAGGTGATACTCTGGAGGAGCTGTGGATCTCTTATAACCTCATAGAAAAGCTGAAGGGAATTCACGTCATGAAAAAACTCAAAGTGTTATACATGTCCAACAACTTGGTCAAGGAGTGGGGTGAGCATTGAAAATAGACTCACCTGGGAGTCTGATAGCAGCTTAGTCATGGTACTTAAAGGGATAGTTCACCCAAAAATGAAAATTCTGTCATCATTTACTCACCCTCAAGTTGTTCCAAACCTGTATGAATTTCTTTCTTCTGCTGAACACAAAATAAGATATTCTGAATATGGTTAACCAAACAGTTGATGGACCCCATTGCCTTCCATAGTGAGGGGGAAAAAAATACTATGGAGTCAATGGGGGCCATCAATTGTCAGGTTACCGAGTCCGACATTTTTCAAAATATCTGCTTTTGTGTTCAGCAGAAGAAAGAAATTCATACAGGTTTGGAACAACTTGAGGGTGAGTAAATGATGACAGAATTTTCGTTTTTGGGTGAAGTATCCAGGATGATGAGTTTATGAGGCTGTTTGTTCCTTAGGGGAGTTTCTGAAGATGGCAGATCTTCCATCATTGGTGGACCTCGTCTTTGTGGGGAACCCATTAGAAGAAAAGTATGCCGCTGATGGCAACTGGTTAGAGGAGGCTACCAAGAGGCTTCCCAAACTTAAAAAGCTAGATGGTAAGTGTCATATTTGTGATGACATGAAAAAAAAAATTCATATGTTAATAAGGCCATGGTTGCAAAAAATGGATTCCTCGTCATTTTCATTTTTAGGGAACCCTGTCATCAAACAAGAAGAGGAGGAAGCTGAAGGAGAGAGTTAATGCAATTTCTTACGCATTTTTATTGTTCAAACACCAGCATTTTTACTTTTAAAAGTCTGTGCAATATTTGCATTTTTAGGTGTATTTATTAAAAGTAAAGATAAAAAGCTAAATCCGTTTTCTTGAGCTTTAACACTATTTGAATAGATTTGAAAAGCACACACTTGAACCGCGTTTTGTTAGCCTCAGCACAAGCAGAGATACACAATCATAATTTATGGGTTGTGCAGAAGGACATATATAGGATGGTGCTAATTACTTACACTGTAATAAGAATTGATGCATGTCATTGTTACCTCAAATAATTTTTTCTACTTGATCTAACCCTTAAAAATCACTTTATTAATTTAATTCAGTCATATTTAATAATATTTTTGACTTGAATTACCAGTTAATTCATGTTACCACATGAAGGACATATTAAAAGTTAAGAAAGTTAATGACTAAACTTTTTGACGTTGTGCTTTTCAGGGTGACCAATGCTAAATTGTAACAGTAAAATACAAGCCAGTGATATTAAAGCAAGTACAAAACTGGATGGATACCATCAAGGGTATGACAGAGACTATAACCTCTTTAGTGGTGCTATACCTTAGTCTCTATTAGAAAAATTCAATGTAGGCCCCTATCTATTCATTTATATTCATTAATGTTTATTATTAAAAATGACCATTTTTGTAATAATTTACTGTAAGCAAAACTCCTAATTAATAGGCAGTTATTCTGTTGTCATACAGTTTCATTACCAAGTGTATTGTTAACACATTACATTGAATAATGGTACTTAAAGCAAGTTGCACAATGAGAGCAATTAAACACTTTGTAGCATGTCTTGTGGCCAAATAAAGGCACCATAATTAATTCTGTAATTAAAAAGTTATCTGACTTCGGTTTCTGATAACAATTTTATTAATGTGATTTCAATTTTATATTTACAATTTTAAGCATGTTTTAACATTTTTGACCCCTCTACATGTTAACTGTTTTTGTTTACTGTTTCACAAGAAAAAATAAACTATTTTGTCCTCTGCGCAAAAGTTATATTGTTATCTTTTCAATTCATATTATTATATATTACATTATCATCATTAATATTATATAGGCCCTAGCATTCAATTTCTTTTCATTTAGAAAACGACAAGCCTTTAAGAGAAGGGGGCAGTAAAGTTCTTAAGAAGTAAAGTTGTACACTTATGACTTTACCCATAGACCTTTCATTATGATTATTATAGTGCTTATTGTATTATTGTGTGACGTATTATTGTGTTTTCAGTTCAATACTCCGTTATCATAAACGTTACATAATCACAAAATATGACGAAACGCTGTTCCCTTTACTTTAGATCCTTTGAGAATTCATTTCTACATTTTAAATATATAGCAATGGTATCATATATGAATGAAATATACAAAATCAAGAGTTTTGCAGTATTTCTGCATTTTTAATGCAGACGTCATCGTGGTGGGCTGCCTACAATTCCTATTGGTCAGGATTCACGTCAATCATGAAGCGCGCCAAAACAGCAACTAATCAAAACGGCCTAAAATCACCCAACTAGGAAGTGGCTGTTGCCTAACGACCGTCAAGGTTGTCAACATACTACACGAAGAAAAATGCAGCGCGAAAAGAGTGTTAAAGTGAAAGAAGTAATCACTTCTCTCTGCAAACTACTGTCTGGGTTAAGCGTCGAGTCGATCCCGACAGCCGAGGCTTTCAGGAGAGCCAAATTCAATAGAGAAGATTCGGTAAGATCTAAGTTAGCTACACGGGTGGCTATTTCTTTTATTTCCTGCCAAAGTGCTTGACTTGTCTAACATAGGCAGTTAAAATAATGTATTCACTAGAGTAATACCATGCGTGTGTGTGTGTGTGTGTGTGTGTGTGTGTGTGTGTGTGTGTGTGTGTGTGTGTTAGTTATACAGATGGTAACATCATGTAATTATAATATATATAACGTTATATATTGAAATGTAACCATCTGATACCCTTATTGTACTATGGTAAGTTAACGTTACCACTTCTTTCTGCCTTCCCCTCCCTCTCTTTAATTTGATTTAGGATCATTTGATAGATAAGTCATCGTTAACTAGATAAACCTTGCTTAGTGTGCTCATAAATAGGCTTTGCTTTCAGGCACGGGACATGTGGAGTTTGTTATGTAGGCTTCTGCAGAGAGCCTTTGCACTGGATTGTTCGTGCCACTGCCAGGACTCTAAAGACTTTGGTAAAATTTATCATTGCCCATAAATGCAGTCCATGTGTTATTCATTATTGTTTGTACAACCAACAGTGTTGTGTTTGCAGACATGCAGCTGCTGTTTGTGAGGAGTGCTCTGTGCCACTGTGGCTATGGGGCGCCGTGGGTGTTGGGGCCCCGGCCCCCCAGTCACATAGACGAGGTGGGGAGCCGAGATCTGCTCCTGGCGTTCGGCTGGGTGCTGTCATCTGGGAATCTGTTGGACTTCCTGCTGGCAGAGAAGCTTCATCAGTTAGACATGCTCTCATCTGCACCAATGGTGAGACCTTGAGTTTTGTTGATCTAATCAAGGGAGAGATGACTAATTTTAACAGTTGCTTTTCTCTTGATGCTAAACAATAGGATTTTGTAAATGAACAGTTGTCAAGTTAGTATATCAAGTGTTATTCTATATAAGGCCAGCAGAGGGCAGATTAACACTGCATTTTATGCACAGTGATGCACACAGACAGGACATTGAATTTCGACCTGTTATTCTTTAATAAAAACTACAGTGTTGTTATTGAAATCATATCAGCGGCCTCCTAAGAACATTACACAAGACTGAGACACTAAACAATTAACTTGTGGTTCCGTTTGCTCTTGGTTGACTAATCTAATTGACTTTCTAATAAAAAGCAATCATGAATGGAACACAATGCATAAAATCTTGTTTGCTTTTAGGATCAATTTTAAAGCTGTTTCACTCTTTTTAAAAGTCTAATTGGTTAAGTCCTAAAACTTTAATCTAATGGAGACTTTCTAAGTGTCAGTTTCATCTGTTTCAGTGGTGCTTGCTAAGTCAAGCATCACTATTGCTCATACCTGGGTTTCATTATATTAACCTTAAGTATACATCAGCCTGTAACTCAACCCACACGGTTTGTGCTACAGCCATGAGTGATACATACCACAAATGGTATGTCGTGTTGAGGAGACGTGTGCTGTTATGATTCGAAGCATTTCTGATTTGATTGTCACCTGGTTGATGATAAAAAAAAAAAAAAAAAAAACGACAGCCTCACTTTTAAAAAGTACTGGCCAAAGTCATATTTACGAACCAGAATATCAGAGACTTAAAGGTTTGCTCTTTTGTCTTGTAAGTTAGTTAGCTAGCAACCACCCAGAACACCCTGATCTGTTCCTGAGGTTTTTCCACTCATTTATTAGTTGTTAATTATTATTAATAGTCATTACAGTAAACCAGAAATGTGTTCTTTCTAATTCTAGTTTTTATTAGCATACTGTATATAAGTATCATCAGTTTAATAAAATGTCCATGACATATATATATATATACACTCACCGGCCACTTTATTAGGTACACCTGTCCAACTGCTCGTTAACACTTAATTTCTAAGCAGCCAATCACATGGCGGCAACTCAGTGCATTTAGGCATGTAGACATGGTCAAGACAATCTCCTGCAGTTCAAACCGAGCATCAGTATGGGGAAGAAAGGTGATTTGAGTGACTTTGAACGTGGCATGATTGTTGGTGCCAGAAGGGCTGGTCTGAGTATTTCAGAAACTGCTAATCTACTGGGATTTTCACGCACAACCATCTCTAGGGTTTACAGAGAATGGTCCGAAAAAGAAAAAACATCCAGTGAGCGGCAGTTCTGTGGGCGGAAATGCCTTGTTGATGCCAGAGGTCAGAGGAGAATGGCCAGACTGGTTCGAGCTGATAGAAGGGCAACAGTGACAAATAACCACTCGTTACAACCGAGGTATGCAGCAAAGCATTTGTGAAGCCACAACACGCACAACCTTGAGGCGGATGGGCTACAACAGCAGAAGACTCCACCGGGTACCACTCATCTCCACTACAAATAGGAAAAAGAGGCTACAATTTGCAAGAGCTCACCAAAATTGAACAGTTGAAGACTGGAAAAATGTTGCCTGGTCTGATGAGTCTCGATTTCTGTTGAGACATTCAGATGTTAGAGTCAGAATTTGGCGTAAACAGAATGAGAACATGGAACCATCATGCCTTGTTCCAACTGTGCAGGCTGGTGGTGGTGGTGTAATGGTGTGGGGGATGTTTTCCTGGCACACTTTAGGCCCCTTAGTGCCAATTGGGCATCGTTTAAATGCCACGGCCTACCTGAGCATTGTTTCTGACCATGTCCATCCCTTTATGGCCACCATGTACCCATCCTCTGATGGCTACTTCCACCATGTCACAAAGCTCTAATCATTTCAAATTGGTTTCTTGAACATGACAATGAGTTCACTGTACTAAAATGGCCTCCACAGTCACCAGATCTCAACCCAATAGAGCATCTTTGGGATGTGGTGGAACGGGAGATTCGCATCATGGATGTGCAGCCGACAAATCTGCGGCAACTGTGTGATGCCATCATGTCAATATGGACCAAACTCCCTGAGGAATGCTTCCAGCACCTTGTTGAATCTATGCCACGAAGAATTGAGGCAGTTCTGAAGGCAAAAGGGGGTCCAACCCGTTACTAGCATGGGGTACCTAATAAAGTGGCCGGTGAGTGTATATATATATAAAAAGAAGCGAACTGGTTAAAAAAATCAAGATCTGTTATTTGATACCAGCATTTAGACATTTTATGGGGGAAAAGGAGTGTTGCACTCAGTGTTGTATTGTTCTTAAAACAAGTGCTGCATTCATCTACATCTGTATGGTGTCTTTATATATGTGCACATAAATCAGCATATTAGCATTGAGCACGAAATCAGAATATTAAAATGATTTCTGGATGATCATGTGACACTGAAGACTGCATTAATAATGCCATAAATTCACCTTTGCCATCACAGGAATACATTGCATTTAAAACATGTTAAAATAGTAAGGTTATTTTGAATTGTAATCATTTCACAATATTACTATTTTACTGTATTTTTACAGTTTTATTTTATACTGCTATGATCGTCATCCAAACAATTGCTGAAAGCAACACTTTAAAAGAATTTAAAATAATATTTTAAGCTGTTAATTACAACAACATAAAAAGAAAGAAAAAATAATAAAATAATATATATTATTATTTTTATTTTTTTCTTCTTTCAACAGCCCTAAGTTGTGATTTCTTTGCTTTATGGGTTTAACAAAGCAAAAGCAAAATCTCCCCCTGAAACCAGCTTGGGGTTCATGTCTCCCCTGAGGTTATATCATAAAACCTTTAATCTACGGAAGATTTTCTTTATCTTTATTTTTGTGTTGTAGGATTTGTTCTTTTTGCCTCTAGGTGTTGTTTCAGCACTAATAAAATGATTCTTGAAAGCTATTGTAATGATTTTTCCTAATATGTTTGTGGACATGTAAGATCCCCCAAGGTCTAACACATGGACAGGATGACGTTGTGACATGTGGACCAGGAGAGGATGCCACAGTAAAGACGGATCAGGTACTACAGGCACTGCAGTGGCAATATGGGAAACTGAGGCTCCAGTGGAAGAGCTTACTTTCAGCCCAGGAAGAGGGGTCTAAGTTCACTCATAGGGCAAGTCACTCGACACATAATAGCCTAAAAAAACTATGATGAAAACAGCATATTTGGATGTAAATGCAGAAATGAAATAATATCCTGTGATTGCTTTCTCTAGGTTATCTCCAATATCAGCCCCTCTGCTGCTTGTCAGCCTCATTTCACTGGTTCCCATCACAGCAACACGACATCAAGTGCACTTGACAAGGTGACATGAAAACACTGGAACATTTTAATGAAATATTGGCATGAGATCATGTAGGTCTTAGGATTTCTGCATTAAACACTAGGCAAGTGTTATGAGTTCAGCCCCTAATCATTGTTATTACATGACAAGTGACACTTTTACTATATTAGATTCTCTCCAGAGATTTCTCATCGCATTTGTATTCCTTTGGTGTATGTTAAGTGCTTCTATCCGTCATCAGAGCATATGGTGATCAGCGCTTGATAATAACTGCCGTAAGCTAGGTAACAAGCTCATTTCAATCGGCGAATGATTGCACGCAGCTGTCAATGTGTTTTTCATCCCCTGGCTTATTCTGGAGAAGGCTGTAATGAAGCATCCACCTCTATGTGCCGCCCTGTTCTTTGGTGTGACAGATTGACAAGGTGGGAAACCCTGCTTGTTTGAAGAGTGTGGATCTTGATCTTTAAAGTCAAAAGGCCTACGCTCTTCTGTTCCCTTCCTTTTCCATTGCTCTTTAGAGGCTTTTTAAGAGTATTTTATCTCAGTGAAAAAGTCTCCCTCCTGACATCTAACGAAGGGGCTGTTTTTGTCAGGTAGGTTGTTTAGAGTGCCTTAAAAAAGAGTGAAAAAGGATGAGTGGGATATAGAGAAAGTGAGTGAAAGATGAGAAAAAGAGACATTGTGAGTTTTTTTTTTTTTTTTTTTTTTAAATGCTGCTACCTAGGTTTTGGAATAATTTTTTCCTAATCAGAGGATGGTTTATTTCGAACAGCCATTATAGCAAGTAGAGGCAAAAATGTGTAGTGCAAGAATTATAATACAGTAAACCCAATCATTGCATTTTTTTCCAGTTATTTGCTACATGAACTGGATGAATTATGTTTTTATTCATGAGAACCCATTAAAATGTAATAATACACAGCAATAGTTATCCATTTATCAATTTTCCACAAAAATAGTAAGCAGCACAAACTTTTTTCAACATTGATAATAAGAAATGTTCTTGAGCACCAAATCAGCAAAATATAATAATTTCTGAAGGATTATGTGACTCTAAAGACTGAGACAGAAATAATGTGTTTTTTAAATTGTAAAAGTATTGCACAATATAACTATTTTGACTGTATTTTTGATCAAATTAATGCAACTAATTTTAATAAAACCAATTTAATAAAAAGTTATTAAGCGAATTAAATTGTTTTTGTGTAATTGCACAGCAAACCCAGGTTCAGTGTAAAGAAACAAATCTCTTCCCTGAAATAGTGCCATGTTGCACCTGGTTAAGGGTGTTATGTACTGCCTTACTTACAAATAGTAACACTTGTAGCAGGCATGAAATTTGCATACTGAAAACATCATTGGTCAACTTAATGACATCACTATTATATTAGATGTATTACCAGTGTTCAATTCTTTTTTGGGGGGTCTTGCTTCTAAATAATAGATATTCTAGACCTTCGTCTGAGTGTGTGAACTATACAATGTGGGATGTGTTCAGACACAGGCTAATAGATCTCTCTTCTCAAGCCGTGTAAGTCATGGTGGGCAGCTCAGGGATCTCTCCCTCCCCATTGCCCTTCAGCCTGTGTGGGGTGCCGAGAGGAGTTATCAGCCTAAAGTCCCTTGAGCGCTTCTGTCTAACTGCAGAGATGTGAGGTATTAGCCGAGCTCCTACAGGGAAAAAATTGCCCCTGAGTACAGATCAAAGCGGCTGCCAAGTGTGCACAAAACTGTACTTGCACTGTAGAACCACTGTGGTTTTATTGTTTTAAAAACAACAGTGCTACCCTGCGTGAAATCAGGATTTCTTGTTACATTTTATTTCAGGAGCTGGAGCGGATACAAGCGCTGAATGGAATTCTGGAGGTGTATCTGGAATGGAAACTCCATGAGCCTTTATTCTGGTGCTGGATGGTATGTGCTTTGTTCCATGCAGGAATGAATTTGAGTTTCAAACTCGCACTCCTTTATCTGAAATTCTGTTTGTTCACGCTGTCACATCGCTGTTCAACCCCAGGTATTTATGCATGGCTAGTTCATTGAGAAAGATGTGGGAGTTTTTCAACACAACCAAATTAGCTTACTCTGAAAAGTTGTTACCAATGACGCAAAATCTAATATGTATATTACCCCAGTGTTGTTCGAGAGCCAGACTGGCGGTCTTCCCGCAGTAACCTTGTCCAGCTTTGAGTTGTCACTCACAGTGATGCACTGGTGCTCCAGGACTCTGAATCTGGCAGACAAGAGCCCTCACTCACGCTGGCTCCTCTCCAATTTGAAATGAAGTTGTAAAGAAGTCTAGCAGGAGTGGGTCCTGAGCACTTGGCAGGGGTTTCATTTTTCACTCTCAGTGTGCATTTTGAAGTAAAAAGGGATGTTTTAACTGCTATTCAGTAAGAGTGGTGAGCTCATGGGTGTCTTTGAGTTGGACAAATGGTGGAGGGCTTTTGTTTTCCCACTTCCAGCACATCAGACTATTGAAATGATTACTTTTCTCTTACAATTCTGTTATGTTGAACCTCAATAGAAGTCGATAAAAGTCACACAATCAGAATAAAGCACATTGAGAGGTTTCATTGAATTACAATAACCACTATCTAATTGAGTTGTAGAAATACATTAAACCTTGTTAATCCAATTTTTGGTTCCTTTTAGTAAGAAATTCAATCTAGACTTTTAAAACGCAGACAAAAGTTCCCCGGTCCAAAGAACAGGAAGAAAAGGAATGGAAATCAAATAGCATGCCCACCGCGTCAATGGGAAATCTATAGTCCTTGATGAAAGGCAAACATTTTTGGGATGGAGTGGTATTTGGGCAGGATTGTTTTGTCACTGTTCACACAAGAGTGATGGAAGCAGGTCTTAAGCTTCAGCTATTGGTTGAGCCGCTGTTGAATAGCACAGGTTCTTAGAGAATCGATTTTCTTTGGAGGTTCTCGCACAAAATCTGACTTTGAGAAAACTGGAGAACACTTTGACGGTTATTCTGTATTTTGTATGTTGGGGCATGTTGTAGCAGAACTGTTTTAACAAGTAAACAATCAGTCGTGCTTGCTGTTATTTTTGCTCATACATAGGGTTTTTAGTTTATTCTAAACTCCTTAAGGCCCATTCGCAATAACACCATGGCCTAACCAGATGTAATGCGACATGCAATTAGTCTGTCCATACATGACAAAATCAATCAAAAATCACAGCCAATCACAAGAGTGTCTGTCTGGTATGTTTTACTATTAGTTTGGTCTTACTGGTAAAACATGCAATGTTTTGCTTCCGGCAAATGACCGTATGCCCATTCACAAGAGAGTCGAGTTCCGGTGGAAGGGTAACCTCTGACCCGACGTAGGTCCTCTTCTCTTATATCGAAATCCTTGAACATTTTTCTTTAAAACGCGCAGACCGTTGCCAGAAGCCAGTGATTACAGATTTAGTTTGATTATAAGCTTTTAGGGCTCTTTTTCCAATATTATGACACCCTAGTCAAAATACAGAAACTACAGTACAGATCTTTTAGCCATTTGCATGTCTAAGCAGCAGCACCCCTCATTTTCTTCAAAAAAATGTAAAAAACCGAGTTGAATTGTGGTTGATTGCACATTAAAGAGAAACCTGATGAATAAAAACTACACAGTAAGCATGTTTTGGTTGTAAATGAGAACCTGCAGCAAACAAAGCCCTCTGATAGCTTTTTAGTTAATGAATCCAAAGAGATATATTTCTTTTAGCAGAACTAACTGATCTGGCATGGGTTTTTTTTTAACAGTGCATCTCAATTGACGCAGAAGTGTTTCCTGACAGACATGTTGCTCTCATGCCATTGTCTCCGTGCAGGACACCGTGATCGACAGCTCCCTCGCCGATGTGTCCGAGGTGGAGCCTGCCGACTGTCCACCTGGGGAGCGGGCTGTCACGGTGAGGTGTCCTCACAGCAACAAGACCAGGAGAGCAGTCAGACGACTTGACAAGATGCTGCTAAGGCTGCAGACAGACCTGAGAGCCAGAAGAATAGAGCAGTCCACTCTCACACTCACCTCACAGGTAATGACCCGTCAGACCTGCATAAGTGCCGTCGGGAAGGCTTCAACTTATAATAAGGCCAGTTTTTTACTGCAAGTTCATGAAGTTTTAAAATTCAAGCTTTTGTCAGTTTTGGTGCCTGAGATGTTGACAGTCTCAGTTTTAAGATTGATATTAAACTCAGTCACACATTGATGTGTTTATCACATCATCCTTTATTTATCTATCCGTCCCAACAATACACAAAAAAATAGTGACAAAATTGTAATAAAAATAGTGATGAATTAATATTGTTGTGCTATTTATGTCATTGATTAAGGACCTATTATTATATATATTTATTAGTATTATTACTACTTTTCTTTGGGTTTTCATAGCTTCCAATTCACCAAGGAAAATGATTTGTTCTGTGCATGTGGAACATCGTGTTTTGAACATTACCTGTTCAAAGGTTCTACCAGCAGACTTCAGAGGTGTTAATATCCCGATAATGAGGGAGGATAGAGCTAAAAGAATTATAAAAACTAGGTCATCTCATCATTGCATTCTTTTATTGCCTGAATAAATTACACTTCATTGTATGAAAATCCAATATGGTAGGTCCGACGGATAATTAGGTGGTCTTTGTGCTGTGGTTCCAACCACAGATCTAACCTGTAATGATAAATGACCGCCTGCTATGGCTGCGGTCTTATTTTGAATGTCTGAGACTGAATTTTCTTCACATCAATTCTAAACACATTCCTTGTGATGCAAAAGATATACACTGACATTTATACTCCCACGTACTTGATCATCTGGGCTACTGCAATACCTTTCTTTTTGATATTAGTATCTTTTTGATGTTTGATCAGTATTCCAGTCTGTTGAGATCATCAGTCTTAGCAAGCTCTCGTTCTCATTAGGGGGGACGTCAGGGGGCTTCTTGGCTCTCAGATAGGCAGAGAATGGAGGTGGAGAAGAAGGTTGCAGGTTATCTAGAGGGTCTACATCTTCCTAACACCTCCGCAATCACATCAAGTGGCTTTTTGCCATGTCTCCAAGATCCACAGCCCTCAAAGCCACCTCACAGATTCCACAACGGAGAGCCTGGCCTGGCAGTGACAGCTGGGAAGCTCCAGGCATCGACGGCTCTGGGCGAGCTGAGGGAGAGGGAGGCTGTTCTGCAATGGCAGCTGGACGGGTTGAGGCAAAATATGAGAGTGGACTTGCAGAGACAGGCCAGCAGAATAGAGGGGGTGGTTCTCATCCCACCAATTAAGAGATAAACACACTATTTGTGTCATTATATGCACTGCGATCCTGACATAACACTGGACAAACCGCATTTCAAGTCCCTAAATAAGGTGAACATATTAGAGTTTTAGTTTATTGCTTTTTCTGTGGAGTTTTGCATGAAAGAGAGAATGTATTGCAGTCAATTTTTATGTATTTAAAAATGCCCTCTGCAATGTGAATGTCTGTTTTTGGACAATACAACTTTTTTCAAGGGAATTTCGTCTATACTTGAATCCTTCCAATGAAAAGGATTATTTTGACTACTGAAACGCATCAAGCCACACTCGGAAAAACAACTCTAATGACTCACACTCAAGAAAATGGCTGACCCCTTATTACTTCTGTGTACTTTGCGGTGTGCTAGAGAAAATGGAAGACATTTGAAATAATTTTTTTAATGTCGGCTACTTTTAGAGTGCATAATGGCCCACAGTTTCCAAAGTAGGTCATTCTTTCTGTTGCTTTCCGAACCTGTGAAAGTTAGGATCGAAGTTTGGGAAAAACCAAACACCAGTAATGATTAGCAGCTCCCTGCTGATATTCAAACCCAGTTTTACTGAGCGCTTCATAACATGATAGGATTTCCCCTTTCAAGGCCACTACCAGTCAGTTGGTGTGGTCTCAATTACATTTGGAAAGCTGTAAACAAACTAGGTGTTCAAGATAACATGAGCTGTTGGGCAAACTAAAGAAGCTGGCACAGGCCACCGTATTAGCTGATTAAGAAAGTCATTTCCAACACTGATTTTCATTAGGATTATAAGCAGAAATCCTAATCTAGACGCTGTACAGAGCATGACGAGTTCTAAAAGGATTTTCTCTCCATTACCTTCGGCCTCCTTATCTAGGCCAGAATGGCTGTTTACAACTGAGGGAAAGCAAACACACAGACTCGCTGAGTCCGTTTCCCTGATGTGTGATGTGTGCTCTAAATGAACTAAGCTTTGTGTAGCTGAAATTCCAGGTTATAATTATGCTATTATCAAGAGGGTCAACCAATGTCAAGCCAAGAGCTGGTGTGGGTGGGTTCAATAATTAAATGCTGCAGAGGTGTGAAACAGGTCTAAGTGACGCATTTTCTTTTTGTCATCAGTATTAATAGGTTGCTTATTTTCACACTTATGTGTAACGTGGTTCTGCACTGCATCTGAAAGTACAGTTTTTAAAGCAATGAACTCTGTACAATATATATAGGCTTCCCCGTTGTTTGACAAAAACAAAAGTCTTTTGGGGTCGCAATTACTTTACTGTGTAATTGTAGTCTCAGCTTCAGATGGCAATCTTGCCGACCACACAGTGCGTTCACTGACTGTTTAATGCATATTGCAGACAAAGCTGGAAAGTACTTTCTCATCTGGCAAGCTCTAATCTGAGCAGCTGATATGTACTTCCCTGATTAAGTGCACAGAGGTTTTTTTATCAGCCTGATTGGAAACAAAGTGGAAATCTCTGAATCTTCCAACATTTTCCAGGTTAGTGACATCAAATCTTTAAGAGATTTTTGTTTGAAGCACTTGAATATCATTGATATATTATATAGTTATTGTTAATAACTATTGTTAATATTTACTATTATTTACCTATAGTAACTATATTGTTAATATTTTAAATTAGATTTTATTTTGATATTTTCTGTTTTCGCTTAAATTTTAGCGCATTAATTATGCACCTTATAATGCATTGTATGATCGCATGAATAATAAGAAAATATAATGCATTAAAACACAACAAACAACCAGTTTCAGATGGAAATCAGCAAATATTATAATGCATTTAACTTTGGTTACAATTATTTATGAAAAGATGTAATGCTTTATAATGTAGGCTACATTATGAATACCTTTATAATGCATTAGGCATTAAGGCTTTAAGTAAAGTGTTACCGCATTTAACATGATCCACAAATGTATACAAATCCTTTTTGGTTAATAGAATATTGAATTAATGGAATAAATAGTGGATTTTAATGTAATTAAATATGTTGAGCTTCATCCCATGTATTTAACACACTTACCTTATTTGACATAAAGGTTTCATTCTTCCATGTGATTATCAGGTGCCGGATTCAACCCGTTTCAAAGGATTCCATCACTTTATCCAAAACTAAAATGTTCAAATGAATAGATTCTATCATCATTTAATCATTACTGAATCATAAACCGTGTTTACCTTTTACATCCAATACATCTATATTGTCTGTTTCAGCATATAAAATGTATGTGTAAACACTCCTGCATGTGTAAACATGCCTAATGAGATCAGGCTATTGGGATTTGTAAATCATGTACCATTTGGATATACACATGGTACCTTGTCTGATGTAAATGAATTTTATGATGATCAAGTGCTGTCTGTAATAATTTCTCCAATAACTGTTTTATAATTTATGTCCGTTATCAAAGGAACTACTCAACGTGGCAACCCAGAAATCCCAGTTGGCTATCTGTGTGGAAGCTCAGCACACGCCTCATGTTGGCGTTACGCTAATGTGCTGCAGATGCAGGCCCAAAATCACTGTGCTGTCTGCTAGTTCTCTCAGTCAGAAGCCTGATTAGACCTGTCCCTGGAGGTCCAAAGTCATTCTTCCAGTACACATCCAAGCCAGTCCCAGCACTCTTTACTTATTACAAAACGGCAGCTTCCATCTGGGGATGAACATGGTACTGCGGTGCCACAAATGAGAGTGTGGCACAGACAGACAGTGTTTCCAAAGGCACTGTGCCTAATGGATGGCGACAGGGTCAGTGCGGCACCGCTGCACACTCCACCGCTGCTCATTTAGACAGGAGGCCATTAGAGAAGGCGTTGTCGTGATGGCCCCGATAGGTACTCGGCTGGAAACAGACTTGAGCCATCCTTCACAGAGATGGAGCAGACCGCTTTACCCTTGAGGACCCTGATGTACAATGGGGCCTTGCTAAGTACCCACAGTGCAGAACTACAGAGCGCTTTGCAAGAATCGCCTTGGTATGTATCTTTTTAATTGGATAAATTGTGTCTTTTCTCTTGCAGACGGGGGGCAGAGGGTCGAGGGGGCACGACTCCGAGTTTTCTTGGAGATCTGAACGGTGTGTGCAAGCGGGGAGATGCATCAGACTAATTAATGAAGCCGAGGTGTTTGGTACACAGGGATGACGCCTCGCTTTCATCTTCTTTCAAAGGTGTTAGAGCACAAAAGCCATCTAACTGTCAGTGCCAGATATAGTGACAGCGAAAAAATGAAGAGTTTACCGCAGGCGGAGGGTTTGAACCCCTCATAAAATATGGAATACAGCAGCCTCTGCAGCTCAGGGACATAATGCAGATAAGAAAGTACTTCAGGGTGAAAAATGTTTACGAGTTCATCAAATACAGACACAGAAAGCCTGATTTATTGGGAGATGCTGGCTTAGTATTTGACTGAAAATCTTTTATGAACATGTTCCTCTGCTGATATTGTAGTGCTAGGGTTTTTTAAACTGGGGTCCAGGGACCCCCAGGGGACTGCGAAAGAGGGCTAGGGGTACGTGAAAAAAAATACATTTACAAAAGTAACTTTTAAAGTTAATGTTTACGCTTAAAATATTAATTAAAGGTACACTATGTAACTTTTGGCCCTCTAGCGGGTAAAAAAACAAAACTGCATGGATTTTGCAAAAGAAAATTGTTTTTGGTTGTATTTTGGATGAATATGGTTATCCTACTGCTCATAAAACACTCACTATAGGATTAAGAGATATAACCAGTTTAGATGGAAAGGATCTCAAGCTGACTAGCTAAAGACGTTACTGTAGCTTTACCCATTAATAGACACGGTACTTCCTTGAAAATAAATTCCAGCACAGCGCTACAACAACCATAATGAAATGACCCTTCACTATAAATAATGCTATTCAATGAACTTTGTTAGAGAACTACATATAACAATTTATCTGTTCAATAAAATACTTTACTCACCTGTTGAGTAATAAAAACGCTGTCTCCACGTCGGTTTTACAACATTTCAAATCCCACAGTCCCATCTCTGGAAGTCGAGCCAATGTTGATTCTAATTATGAGCTCTGTTACAATCTTTTTTTGCCAGCTGACTTTCCTCTGTTTTGCGGTTCGTTTGTTTTTTGTTTTTTTAAACGGGATTCTCCGTAGGTTCAAGATTTAGCTTGCTCCATGTCAAATTTAGTTAATTTTGAACAACAAAAAAAAACTTTTCTTGCATTGCAAAATGTTTCTTGCATTTTTTTACATTCACATTTACCAAAGTTGACTAATATTTAATATTTATACTTTTTCAACTCAATAGAATGGTCAAGAAATTAAATATATACCACAATATTTTTAACATAAAATAATAAAATAAAACATAAAAATAATCTAATTATTCAATTTAGTAAACAATTATTTCGTTTTGTTATACAATGTCTTTAAAATAAAGTTTATATTTGTCTTAAACAGCATGTATTGGATTTGTATACTGTACATGAAAATAACTGCCTTTATATTTTACTCAAACCGAGATCATCATATTTGGAGGCCATCATAAAGTTTGAAAACCCCTGGTCTTGCACATAGGGCCTATATAACCTCACAAGTGGGGCAGTATTCAAGGCTTCAAACCCCTCAGTACCAGAAGGCATAAAGTGCATTATTAAAGCACTGACCCAGCTACCAAAAAATCAGGTCTACATATTGTATGTCTGTATTGGTGCAGTAGATTTACGGAAATGTAAGTATCTATTCTTTATTGATCCCGGTGGGAAGGTTTCCTCACAGAAGCCTCTTTAAGGTCAGTATTATCTCCATTAATATGTTTCTGCACAACAAACTTTAAAAATGACTGGAAAATCAATGATGGATGGGAAACTATAGGCTTCAACTTGGCTCTTCTTATTTTTCTATTTGTATTATGCTCCACTTAAAAGTCAGTTGGGGAGACCAGAATTAGTTATGTACATTTTTTCTTTATATCCACAATTTTTAAGTAGCAACAGAGTATGTGTTTATATAGACCTTAAAATCTTGGATACCAAAAATACAATTAAACCCGTGTTATCACCATTGCGTCATGTTGTCATACAATATGGAGCCTTGTAGGCTTTAAAAGAGAAAATTTAAAAGGTAAACGGCAAGACACGGCAGGGAAAGACATCCACTACATAATCTTTCGAGTAATTATCCAAGAGACTCTTAGTCCATCAGCTCTAGTGGGGTTCAGTAACAAAGCAGTTTATATAGAACAGACTAATGTTATGTTGTGTCTGTAAGAGAGTGCTAAAGTGGTGAAGATCTCACCCCAGGGCACATCAGTGGCACATATGAGAGAGTATATCTGTGGTAGTGCCGTGGAGCAGATAGCACAGCCTCTGAGCATTAAATCAATAGCCATCACAATGGCTGGAGGATTTACAGCCGCCCATTGATCCCTCCATAACTCCTCAGACCAAAGCAGCTGAGCGTGAAAGACTGATCATGTCGAGCCCAGAA
Organism: Rhinichthys klamathensis goyatoka; assembly: GCF_029890125.1. Classification (NCBI taxonomy): domain Eukaryota; kingdom Metazoa; phylum Chordata; class Actinopteri; order Cypriniformes; family Leuciscidae; genus Rhinichthys; species Rhinichthys klamathensis. Next base: position 387,739 of record NW_026607131.1, on the reverse strand, counting down.
CGTGGCCTGGAGGGATCTAAGATACAGACCAGAGCAAGAGACTGCTGAAGATCAACAAAACAGATCAGAAGCTGGCTTGAGTAAAGCCCTTAAGCCAGTCAGTTCGCCCGGCGGCCATCTTTGTAAGACCCCTGGCAGCTATTTGCTAGTCATGCCAGTACAGCTCTTGTCTGCTTGAATGGAGTATGACTGAAATTTTAATAACATGTCAAATAACCATTCATATTTTCATAAATTCTCATACAATTTGCTTCTTATTTAAGGTTGCTCCAGCAACTGCGCATGGATGTGCAGAGACAAAAAAAACACTGTGCAGTGTACACTGTATAATACCTACACTACAGTATTTTGAATAGCGTCAAACACAAAGAAATGACAAAATACAACAAAAAAAGAAGTGCATGAAACAACATTGGGCAATGATACATTTTTCAAACTGTTGTTGCATGGTCTCCTTATGAGCCATTCACACAGAATACGTTTTTCCATTCCACTGTGCTGAATTTCATGTTTTTTCTATATAAACACGCTAGATGAAAGTGTTTGACCATTGCGCTCATGTCTTTTGCAGTGTTTCGAAAAATACACAACTGGTGTGCACATCCCAAACACCCAGATTGGGCGCAGGTGCAGGACAACTGAGTAATACAAATTAAAAAAAGAAGTGTGAAGTCCGCACACTGAAAAAGCTGCTCCAAAGAATTTATGCCTGAAGAAGACCGGATGGTCGAAACGTTGCCTTGCTAATAAATTCTTTGGAGCAGCTTTTTCAGTGTGCGGACTTCACACTTCTTTTTTTTTTTTTTTTTTTAGTGTTTCGTTCATGACATGGCGTTCTAAAAATGCAGACCTCAAGTTAAAAGTTAAACTTTTAAAAAACGTGTCTCTAGACCTTGCATTTTTTTTTCATTCCACTGACCTGAGTCTCACAAAAAAACGTATACTGTTTGAACCGGCAAGTCTAGTTCCGGTGGAAGAGTGACCTAGGACCTAAGACTCATATACACCTAGTATGCTTGAGGGTGAGTAAATTATGGGATATTATTCATTTTTGGGTGAACTATCACTTTAACTTAAAAAAAAATTGTCCATGATACCTAAAGCATAATATAACTGATGTTAACTATTTGAATCTTAAAGTTGTCACATGGTGTCACACCCTTATAGGAATGCCCACCTGAAGTAATGTAGTAAGATAGTGTTATTAAAGACCTAATTTAATATTCAACTTATTGATGATGCATACTACTGTGTGTACAGGCAAGCAGATTAACCAAGAATAAAAATGCAACACACAGTTTTTCATTAAGTTTTCCCATAGAAAACCATTTACCATGTGGAGTTCATATTCTGGGCTCATCTGCTCGCCTGTATATAGTATGTATCATCAATAATCTGGAAAATGAATTTGATCTTGTAATATCTCTGTTTTAGTAGGCTACATTATGGCACTTTAAGTGTTTTTCACATCAAGAGTTTTAGATGTCCCTCTGTTTTTAGTGATTGAAATACAGCAGCAGGTGCTATATATGGATCATAAGTGCCCAAATCTTGTGTTTTGTTTGTTTTTCTTCTTTTGAGATGTGATCTAAATATTCGTGGCTTGAAACAGATGCGAAATTGACAGGCCTGTGCTGCGGTGGATGCTTTGCCCTTCAGGTCTCCGCGCCAGTCATTTGACTAAAATGTCTCCTTGACCTTCATGTATAATTCATCAAGATGAATGTATGTCAAAATGTAATATTTTAAATTTCGTTTTGTGTAAAAAAGTCTCAAGTTCCATCAAATAATGAATTAATAAAAGAAAAACAGAGCTAATATTACTTGCGGTTCATTCTTTGCATTGTGGGATACATTATTCAGTGCTCTGCTCTATACTGCTCGTTTGATGTACTAACTACACACAGTAGGTATGGTAATAGTAGGTCATCCAACAGAAATTTTGCATACATGATAAACGTGCTGCATGTTTTACAAAACGTTTTGTCAAATAAAAAACAATAAATTATGCTTAACTTGCCGGTTGTTAATGACAAAAGTAGTGCAATCTATACTTCAGCTGGCTAGTCAGGGATGACACCAGAAAGATTTATGGCTCAAGACTCAATCTATACAGTATATATCAGAAAGAAAAATCCATTTGGACTTTGTTTGTATCAGGAGAGAAGTGCCCAAGGGAGAAATGTGATTATAGAGACAATCTCTGTGGTGCATGCGGAGAAGCGGGAAAGATCCGACTATGTTTCCGCCAAAGTGAGCATCAACACGGCCAAAAGCGTGTGCAAGTTTTGCTTAGGGATATATTCCTCAAGCAAAACTCCAGGAAAGATTGTTGTTTTCAACATCAGCAGGCATGTTAAATTGCCAGTCATGGTACAACAAGAGCATGTTTGCGCCTTCTAGCTCTTTCATGTGTGATATGTACCCTGTATTATGTTAGCTTTCCCTGGTTTGTTTTGGCTTCTCATAATAATATCCGGCTGCAGCCCTTTGACACGTTCTCTTCAGCCGAGCTGACAGCCTTGTTCTCTGATATACACAGCAATAAATAGCATTCAACTTGCTCCCCCAACCCCAATGACCGTCTGTCATCTGCTGAACTTCCTCTATCTCTTCAGCAAACACCCAGCCCAAGTCGTCATAAATACCAGTGGGGGTCAATAAAGACTCGTCAGTCATGTATGACGTATATGTGTGTGAGAAGAAGAGAGAGCCTCCTTTCGTTCACTTTCGCTTTATTTGCTCCTATATCACCTTCACTCTCATCCCTCATCAGCTTGCACACAGCTTATAGGCTCTTAATATGTCCTATTAATGCTCTTGTCTAAGATGAGCATAGAACCATTTGGACAAATTAAACGTTTTATTGAAGAACTAAAAGCTTTTTTCAATTATCAGGCTGAACTATGACTTTTTCATTTCTTCTGTTCAGATCATCTGTTATTGACATTTTTGGTTACACTTTATTCTGATGGTCCCCTTTAGACATTCTGTTGACTATAGTTGCACTTACATGAGTAAGGAACTTAGCTATAGGAAATATTAATAATCAATAATAACTTGTTATGATTAATTATGAATATTTGGGTCAGTTAATTGGATTAACTTGACATGGCTAAATTAATATTACAATCAATTAATCAGTTCGTCCAACGAACTTGATTATTAATTTATTCTAAGAAAAGGGTATCTTCCATGGCCACAAAAGAATAATTATTTCTTAGCATGTACAGCGCTTTGAGCATGTAGCAAGATCAAGATCGTAAAAGAGACTTTGTTTGCAAGCAGTGAATCAGAACCAAATACATAAAGTGCGCAAGTTTTATTAACTAAATCATAAACATGAATAAACTAAACAAACATACATAAATACATGTGTTGGAAAAAGGAGTGAGAGTTGGAATTGTGTAGCGATGGAGAAGATCCATCTAACTATGAGAAGAACCAACAGCATTTCATTTTCACATTTCATTGAATTGAATACTTGCATTTGTAGTGGGAACAATTCTTGAAGTTGTGGAAAATTGAAGTCGTTGAGGGTTCCGGCAGTGGCAAGTGGAAGTTGTTTGAAAGTTATCTTTCTCCATGAGCAGATGGCTGGTTTGGTCAAGGCCTGGGGCCCTGGGCCCTGTTGAGGCCACGCCGAGCACCCAGGAGAAGTGAGGAAGTCGGAAGAGTGGGTGATTGGAATCCTGGTTCCAAACTCCTGAGATTGTCCTTGGTTCTTTGTGAGAGAGTCTTCTCTCTCCTGCCTGAGCCCATATCTGGTTGGATCAGGGCCTGCTGGGTCCTGGGCCCCCGTGGAGGGGGAGGGGTATCACCAGTATCAACAGAAACAGTGTTGCGGCTGGATGAAAAGAGAGGGTGGTCACATGTGGACTGTCTCTAATAAAGCCCGAGAAAGATCCAACCCCTAAGGGTTGACTGGACCAATAAGCAAGGTGAAATGTCTGAGTGGGAAGGTTGCTTTAGTTAATTTACGAGTCTTTGTCCCAAGCGTGGTTATACCTTCATTAATGCTCAGATAGATGTAACACATCCACACTGCTAGAAGAAGGTGATGTACATCAAAGTGTGAGTCATTAAATGAGGATTAATTAGGTAGGAGGCATGATACATGTGAGGTTACATTGATCGTTAGTTGGTTGTATACCAAGGTACATTCCATAATATATATATAATAGTACACAAGACAGTAAACCACTGTTTCTTTCACAGTTTTATGCATGTTCATTTATAGATCAGTTATGATTAATGCAGCAAAGTCTGTATTAAAGATTGTTTCTGTCTTCCCATTGTCTCTCTCTTGCGCATGTTGCCAAAGGAATGTGGTCGTAAAATTTCCTTATCAGCCCTGTAACATGACACTGTTTCAGCCCTGGTGTTCATTTCATTTGGGATGTTAGTTTTGGAGTTTCATAAACCTTTGTATATAATGAATAATTAGTCTGTGTCTGATGGGTCCAGACCCTACAGATGTCAACTAACTCTTTAGAGTAATATATTTGAGTATTAGTAGACTGTTAGGGGAGGGTTAAGGTTAACAGAAAAAGGGGTTATGATAAGTAGAATAAGTTGGCACGTACTTGCAAAGCTAATTATAGTCAGTAGAATGTCTAGAGGGGACCATCAAAATAAAGTGTTACCAATTTATTTAAAGGCCGGTGCACTACAGAACAAGAACCTCTCTCTAGTCTGTGGTTGAAACGGTTAATTCCAGTAGAGTAGTGAAGCTAAAAACAACTTACTCTAATAAGCATAGGACACAAATATTGTGGAAAAGGTCTATTTTTAATTAGGTTAAACAATTTTTAGAGCTTATTATGTGAAATCGGATTTCCCCTTGATTCCCCTTGTCCTTGTGAACAGGGATCATTTTGACAACATTGTTGTCTGTACATGAAAATGCAATGGAAAAACCTTTCTGTTTTTAGTGTAGTTGTCATGTAAACGTACCCTAAAATGTCATACAGTAACTCAATCTTCCGGTGAAACGACATACTTCACTCTGGTGACTGGCAAAGTTACATTTACAGTTGCAAGAAACAGTCTTGACTTGCTAGTTAATTTCTCCAACGGTGCATCATACTTCAATAGTTAAGCAGCGAGTTACGTCATTGTACAGGAAATGCAACTTGTGGCACACTACCAATGCTTTCACCTATAATGCTTTCAAATTCTATCTACTGTATGTATGTAGGCATCAAGGTTTTTTGGAACAGAGTATAATATGAAAGCAAGCTTACTTTGTTAATTCCAGATGATTTGACATGCACACGGCCCTGTTCATTACGCAGGACTGGGACATGATCCAAATCAATTCTCAGCTGAGAGTTTTGTTCCAGTAAAACAGTATGACAGCCTCAACTACGGCATATTCCAGCAGATTTTGCATAAATGCATTAACAATATACTTAAGAAAGGAACTGAACTGAAAAATGCAAAACACACACAAAAAAAAGGGTTAGAAAATGCCTTAATTCATATAACCCCCCCCCCCCCCCCCCCTACAAAATCAGTAGGAACATATTACAGCAAAGACAAGGCAAGAATTCCCGGCTGACTTGATCTTCTTTATTAGCAGGTCATGAAGGTCTCGGAAGCCACCCGAGAGACCACATATTCTGATAACATCTGTGCCTCACTCCTCAGTGTTTTTTGAGAGGTTGATCCAGTCCTCCAAATGCTTAGACACATGAAAGGCAAACACGTTAACCCCAATCCCTAAGAACCATGACTCTGATCTCCAGTATGTTAATTGTTTTAAATACAGAAGAGTTTGGGCTTCTTCTGCAGACATTTTAGAAGGAGAAAAAGGACACGAGAGACAATTACATCTCAAAAACTCCAAAAAGGAATTAATGGGCGAGTTTAGCAGAGTGTGTTTCCACAACCCATTACCACCAGCTTCTGTCATCACACTTCAATGCAACTGTCACTTCTAATTAAGGCTGTTAAATTAACATGTTAATTAAAAAAAAATGTAATAAATGAATGCATTTAATCATGGCCCCTGAAGGTTTCAAGCTTGTACCAGTCTTGACATGTATTTTTGTTTCTTCTGCAATTCAAATCAATTTAATTAATCTGCTTGTTAATTACATTAATCGTATGGGTAAGTAATTAATATGATTGCGTTTTATTGTTGATTGATTATTTAATGTAAAGGTTGTCATGAGTTATTACATGATTAAACTTTGAAATGTTTTTAATTTCTTCTCTTTAAGTCTGACTGAATCTGTCTTGAAATTTGGCGAAATCTGGGGAATTCTGTGTAATGGTCCTGGAATGGTAAATTGTAGTAATGGTAGGTCAAATCATAATTGAAAAAGCCTAAATATTTAACAAACAACATACAAAGTTGTATGTGTCACAGGTAGGTTGTGTATAAACTCACAAAGGAACATCAATATGTCTTTAATGACAAACTCATGCGATCAGAAGGGTAAGTCCAACATACACAACAAAACATCAGTAAGAAAGGACAGAGAATGAGGGAGAACACAAGGTATAAATATACACAGGGACAATGAGTTAACTTATGAACTAACAGACGAACTAAAGGACTAATCAGACAAACTGGGAAACTGGGTCACACGGGAAAAAAACGCAATGAAACATAACATAACTATGACATTATGTAGAACTTTGTGAATGACAAACAATTGTGCAGAAATATGATTTGGGCTAGATAACATTTCTGTCATAAATATAAATAATACATTTTTATACAAATCAAAGGCACTTGTGATTTTGGTATAGCTAAAACATTCCTTATTCTTCCTAAATGTATCAGCATATATAACCCGTTTTTTCTAGGAAAAAGATCTGAATTTGCCCTCCACCACGTATTTGCTCCAAAAACAAATACAACTCCAGAGCCTGCCAATCTGCCAAAAAGAGGACATGTTGAGACCCTGGGGGAAAGAGTATTTTTATTCAGAAATGGGGTAAATATTTACAGTTTAATAGGCTATCCACACTTCCCTCCCATCAGCCTAACTCTTTCATAAGTGCTGACGTCCTGCATATTTATCAGAGCAGGAATCTGCCATGCAACTCATTGGGAACTCTGCTGATATTCAGCATTTTTCCGCTTCCTCTTTAACAGAGTGGAGGTTCCAGCTCTACTCATCTGCTTTTTTTTTTTTTTTTAAATACTTGTTATGATGAGTGCTCAGTTACATGATATTTTCCTCCTGAAAAAGTCCAGTGTGACGGTGGTTGGACACTAATCACGGCTGTCAAATGGTAGGTGGCCTTTTCTGTTGGCCATCTATTGTATTCCTATAACGCTGAAAGAGAAAGGGCTCAGCTCTTGGGATTTCATGCATAGAGGTCACTAGCGGACAGCTATGCAAAAAGTAATTTTCTTGCTTATACATGGGTTTTGATGGCATAGTTGCACATCAACCATTATAGTGGACTCTAGTGCATTATATGCACTGCCAACATGGCAAGCTGTTGTGTGTGGCATTTTATTTTCTGCCAAGTTGCTCCGGAATATCCACCCATTCCTTCAATCCTAGGAGACTCTTGCAGCTGTAAAAAATATTGTAACATCCAAGGAGTCATATCATTGTTACATATTCCAAGTATTGATTTTAGATTGAGAGGAAATTCTGATTAATCATCTGTCTGCTAAATTGGACATTATGCATCATAGCTATATTTCGGCTACAGTTCATACTATTACTGTGAATTTTGCTCTTCAGCTGCAGTAACTTTTTGGATGAAATAATGTATTTGTGTCATGTAATTTGAATGTAATTTGCAGTTACGTCAAAAAGTGATCTAATTACAGTACATACTGTATGCTACTTGTAATGTGTTACTTTACTCGTTACATCAAAAAATGTATCTGATTACATAATGCACGCGTTACTTGTAATGCATTACTTTAATCGTTACATAAAAAAGTAATCTGATTACAAAATTCATAACTTGTGATGCGTTACCCCAACACTGCTCATTTCAGATTGAAAACACCTAATCGCTAGCTTTTCCACTGTCTGAAAACATCAATAGATTTCAGTCTGAGGTTTTTTCAGAGAGGAGAGCAATGGTAGAAGTGTGTCCATTTTGAACATAATTAGAATGATCAGCTGATAAGGGTAAATCGACATACTCTGGTGGATTGGAGGGAGCGGGTTTTCCACAGAGTTGTACCTTTACCGGTTGTTGAGATCTTTGATGAAATCATGTCCTCATGTCCTGATATCAAAGACATGCAAAGTGCAACTTGTATGAAGTTCTTTTCCGTCTGCTGGTCGAAAGGGAACAAACTCAATTGCTTTTACAATAATTAAAGCTGTATTATATTTTTGTATATATTTGATAGTTTTCACATGATTTTATATCATTTCATTAATTGGTTTGTTAAATACATGCAGTATTACTGTTTTATTACTGTATTATGTTTAATTACATATCTCCTCTATCTCCTATCTTGTTCAAATCTTGTATTTCATGCTCTAAGAGCAATAAAATCACATAGGGAAAAAAGCCTGACTGAGGTTGTCATAATTCATGCATGAAAGGGTTTATTAAATGAGCTCACAAAAAGCCTATTTGGACCATTCATTTCTATCCTTGAACCAAGTCACTGAGAATAAGAGGAACCTAAAACTTTGGTCAAATACTACCAGGAGTGAAAATCACTCCATACTATAATCCTGTGGAAATATAGTTTAATAAAAAAAGTAAGCAAGACTTTTTGCTTTTTTTTAGTTCAACTAAAAGCAGCACCAGGTAAATCTTCTTAAACTAACATACATCAGCTCAGAGGCTCTAAACGTGCTAAATAAAACGGATAGCATTGTTTTTTTGTTCAGCACATGATTTCAGCAGAAAAAGGGACAAGGGGAAGATAGCTCTGTGCTTCCAGTGTTTTTTATGGGTTTTTGTTTGCGCGCCTTCACTTATTAACATATGCGATGTGACAGACGATGTCAGTTAATGAAGCATTGTGGAATCAAAGAGCTCGATTCGATTGATTTCACTGCAGGAAGCTCTAAAGAAAACACAACACCGTACCCATGAAAAATGACACCAGTTGCTGTGCCTGATTGAAATGAGGAATGCAAATTGAAACTTCATGCATGCAAGATGTGTGTAATTAGCATAACTAAATACCCAGAAAATTGCTGGAAGAAGCCTGATTTTGAACAGAAATAAGTTTCTCTTGAAAAAAAAAAAAAAAACTTTGAAAATGCCAACTGGATTTTTCTCAGAATGTCCTGTGTTCAGCCCTTTTTTGCCCGGAGCATCTGCTGAAAAAAATGTGTATTCTAGATATGAAAAGGTGCACTCACACTCACACTATGAAGAATCTAGTCATATCTAGCCTAAAGGGGGGTTACACACCATATTAGAAGCACCATTCCACACCACGTCTTTAAAATTCAACTCATTGTTTTCTATGAGTGAACGCACACCAATCAGCATCTGTCCGACAACATCTCTTGAGGCTGTTCAAAATCCTCCCACGCCACAGAGTGCCTCTCACATAGTTTTCCATTAACTTACATTAACAATGATTTGGGACAAATATAATGCACATATTACATAATGAATTCACCCTAGGCTGAAAGATTGTGTAATGCATTGCAAAACTTCCTGTGGCTTGAATATGCTTTATATAGAGAGCTATAATTATGTAGATCACCTTTTCTGATTTCGAAGAGACTTCTGAGGCAGTGTAACGGTTTAATGGTGTGTACAGCAAAATAGATTAGAATAGAACATTTTAGATTTAATAATAGTATTTTTTTGCTAGAAATTACATCAAAAGTGGAAAACATCAAAAATGTATATTTACACACAAACCGACCACCAATCGCAACTTTCAACAATCTTTATTTTTCAGCACAACTGTCACAGAATGGAACACACAGGATTGTGGGATATCAAAGGCAGCGAGGGATACATCTATGCTGCCTTCAAAAATCAGATCAGATGACGGTATCTTAGGAGACAGGAAGTCAAGCTAACTTTGGATTCGGACCTGATGCCTTCCTTCCTTGGAATGTGTCCTCCGATGGCAGCATTTTTCAGTTTTCGGAAGCAGCCCCAGTGTGCGACCGGCTGCTTTCTTTTACATGTAGCAGGTCGCCTCATTTTTATTATTAAAGTTTGCAATCCATTATATTACCATTATCTGATGTATTTTTTGCAACAGAATATTCAACGAGAAAAAATGAAGGAAGAGAATTTATCTATTGAATTGGATTTGATTGGATCATGAAAGTGGGTGTGGCATAATTGAGTCATTTGAATCCTAAAACTAGCTATTCTCCTATTGGTTAAAATTTTCCAACTGGCCAAATGGCCTATTTTGTATTTTTCTCATAATTATAATTTTTTTCCGGAATAGCAAGCACCAATTAATTATTCACAGTAAGACCAGGAACGTGCTTTAGGAAAGTAAATAGGATCAATTCTGGTTTCATGTTTGACCATTGACGTCTAAGGTCTATAAAAGTGAGCCACAATTATTATTATTTTTTTAATTAACCTCAAGGATTGTGATCCCCCCCTCCCCCACTGGTTTGCTGGCCAGTGGATGTGTGGTGTTTGGGGGGTGACAGAAATGTTAAGCACACACTTAAGATGCAGAGTCATGTTGCGAGAGCTTTCGGAGTTCAGGTGTGGAGTGCATGTAAAAAAATAGGGCTTTCTGACTGACGGGTCCCTGGTGATCCCAGCTCTGTCGCAGCGTAGGTGAAATCGCCGCGAGTGTGACGGAAAGATCAAGGGTGATGGTGAAGGGGATTAAAAACAAATGATTCTCTCTACTCCTCTCTGTTTTAATGTGATTCAGCTGCGTTACTGCACATCACTAAACCAATGGAATGATTCACCAAAGCAATGTCAATGTAATTTCACCTCCACGACCGCAATTGAACTGAGGAACTTTGAGCCTTGTGTGAAAAAAGTTCCCATTCTGGATTTAACAACATGGTTACAGAATTGATGGCCACACGTCATAAAGCGTTTCTAGACGTATGAACGACAAGTGTGGCTAATTGAAAAGCTGCCATGTGCAATTTAGCAGACGTCTTTAAAGACTTTAAAGTCTTTAAATTATGAACTCATAACAGTCTGACATAATTCCGACATGCGATCAATGGTGTGATATGCAGTCAGTTTTGCGAAATGAATTGAAATTGAGTCTAAATGTCAACAAACCTTGGACCTCAAAAAAAGTGGATTATCTGGAATGATAGTTCACCAGTTTCCAGCCCATTAGAGTTAGAGTTTGATTACACGGTTTAAGGGGGGCGTCAGTCTGCTGTCAACCAATTATGACACTTGAGGGGCCATTTACACGACAGTTTTCAACTAAAAACGGAAAACTCTTTTATGCGTTTTGGCCGTTCATTTACACGACAACTGCGTTTAGGGGGCCTGAAAACACAAACTTTTGGAAACTTTTTTTAAAATGGCAAGTTGTTGAAATTTTTACCATTAAAAATGTGAATTTGTAAAAACGGTGATGTCATGCGCATGTGTATTATGTGTTCAGTCTATAATAGGCGCGTAGTGTTAAGTGTAAAGTGAGGACCGTAAAGTGACATCACCAACTACTGGCCTGGCATGCATAATACTGTGTTTTTAATAGTTTTTGCGGATCCGCGTTTTGACAACGTTGTCGTCTGTATGTGAAAAATGCTGAGGAAAAACGTTTCCGTTTTTAGTACATTGTTGTCATGTAAATGTACCCTGAAGTGTTGAAACTAGAGCTTAATTTAATCAAATTAATTGAATGATAAGCTGATTAATTAATGTTATTAAGCGGCTATCTACTGCTTTACTCTGCTAAAATATTTCTAAATAATCTGGGTAATTCTGTGTAACTGACCCCTCGTCATATATATATGAATTTTTGCTGAGAAAATCTCCCAAATTACAATCATTTAAGAGATGCTGTTAGTGTGCAGATGTCACGATTCCCTGTGTTTAGTGTTCTTGGACTTTTATTTTAATATTATTTTGTCTTGCTGTGCTTGTGTTCAGTTCCTGTGGTCTAGTTTCTGTTTACCTTAAGTTTCTATAGCTACCCTTGTTAGTCACCATGGCAACTTATCACCTTCATCTGTTCCTTGTTAGCCTCCTGTTACCCAGTGTATGTATACCCCCCTGTTTCAGTCCTAGTTTGTTTGATGTTGTCTTTACACTTGTTGTAAAGCTGTCATGTCTCCTGTGTTCCCTTTGTCATCATGTTTGGATTATTGACATTGGCTCCTGATTTGAATGATCTTTTATGTGTTCTTGGAATAAAGACTGCTTGCTAAAGATCCACACCTCTCTTCATCCCTGCTACACCCATGAAAGCAATGAAAATAGACAAATAGCGGCTATAGAAGATACTTTATAGATTATTTTATGTCCATATCATATTGCTGAATTTGAATTGAGGTGACAAACAGGATCCAGAATTGCCATTTGAATTTGAATATAAGGTAGTAGAATTCAATTCTGTCACCTAGCCTGGTCCTACCAGACCTCGTACATTTCATTTGTACAGAGAGTCTGGCCACTCCCCATTGACAAGCGTTAACTTCCTTGAAGGCGGGTATACTTTGTTGAAGTTTAAAACTATTGGATCTGCCCAGAGCCACGGATCTGCCATAAGCAATCGCTAACGTTTGGTCGTGACGTATGACGACTCAAACTAGCGCACGACCTCAACGTCATTGTTCTCAGCCACTTCCTCTGTTCGCTGATTGGACCGGTAAAAAATTGGCCGGAGAAAACCTGAGAATATACCGCAAACCCAGACGACGTACTGAAGGAAAATGAAAATTGAGCGGAAGTACATATAGGAGGGCGGAGCCAGGCTATTACTCACCCTCATGTTGTTCCAAACCTGTATGAGTTTCTTTCATCTGTTAAACACAAAAGAAAAAATTTAATATAAATTTAAAAATAAATGTTCTAAATGTTAGTATCCAGACAGTTGAAAGTAGCCATTGACTTCCATAGTATATTTTTACGTCAATGGCTACCGTCAAAACTGTTGATTACCAACATTCCTTAAAATATCGCCCTTTGTGTTCAAAAGAAGAAAGAAACTCATACGGGTTTGGAACAACTTGAGGGTGAGTAAGTGACCTATCCCTTTAAAAATTAATCAATTCATATGTGTAACTTTTTTAACCAGAAAAGCAAAGTGTATCAACACATACTTTGAATGCTGGCTTGACAAAGCTTTGTTTGAAAGATTTGTTTAAATTTTTTTAAAGCCTTTTTAATTTGAATTACGTTTCAATAAATTAATTCCAATTTGTCATTCCAAAATGTCATTCCAATTTGAATTCCAATACAACTTGCTGTGGTTCATTGCCAGTTCAATTTAAATTCAACTCATGAATTGAAAGGGAACCAGTTCTTCAATTTGAATTTTGTACAACCCTGGAAAAAACTTGTGAACGTTTATAAATGACTTTGGGCATGATTACATTTTTAAAAAAATGATCACAGTTTTTGTCACTAAATTAACATTGAATTGGCAGCCCTATTTAAAACACTAACAAAATTGCCTCCAGAACAACCAAAAGATCGAAAAGGACTCTAACAAAGAAGACCCCAAGACTCTGACTATCAGAGAGTAATGACATTGGGCAGTGCTGTCGAGATCTAAGCACTTCTCTGTCAGCCCAAAGTTGACTTTTGTAGGTCTCTTGAACGTGGCCTGGCACGAAACCCAAAGCCCGCCTAGCCTCGGGCAGCCCCTGAACAGTGCGATGGGACATGTGCTGAATACATCATGAAGGTCCTAATGACTGTAGAGAAGACTACATTACCTGGGAGTCTGTGGGAGGCTGATAATTACCAGACACACTGGCTCCCATCATTACCCTTGCTGCTTTAATACTTCACACATCTGTTCTTCCCCATATTAGCAGTCTCTTTGGCTCCACTAGCTCTGACCATATGCATTTACCCTCTAAGGCAATGTCCGAGCCTTCGGCGGCGCTCATTTAGAGTGTTAGATTATGCTTCATGCTGCTACTACGAGAATAGTTTTAATGACTCGGGTGTAGGAAGTTGTTTCCTCTTTTACCAAGCAAAAGCCCCACCTTCATTCTTCAGTTCTGCCCCCCTGGATAGTGGACTAATTGATGTTTGTTTTTCTGTCTTTGGAACTGTGACAGAAGGAGAAATGATCTTATTATTATGTAAATTGCCCTGCTATCTCATCCCAGTAAAAGCAATGGCATGAGCTTGAAGCAAGGAGAGTGCCTGCAGTCATTGCTCGATCAAGCTGCTCCGACTCGGCCAAGTCACGCATGCCGAGAAACCCTCGCCGAGAGCTCACTGCGGGAGTCCACCAGGCTCAGCAAACACGGTATGCACGCGCACACAGTCTCGCAATCCCTCTAATTCATGAGCAGCAGAGTGGAGTGAGTCAGAAAGCGTACGTGAAGTAAACACGGGCATCTACGGCATATGTACCGTGACGGAAATGAACGAGCTACTTTGACACTCCAATTAGGTGCGGAATGGTGCACGGGTGAGTCTGACTAGATGAGTAACAGGGGAAGTGTGACCGTAATCAATTCCCTTATTGAAGATAATGTGAATAATTCTCTGCTTAGAAAGCACCCAGAGCTCCCTGAGGATCCAAACATTGGAGCCTGGCTTCAACTGAGATGAAAAAGAACATGCGACTGGAAAAGCCGCGCTAATAAAACTTACAGGCAGATTTCAAAGGCTAGTAACTTGCATGCATCGTCTCGGCTGCCGCTCTTCCATTCGTAAAAGGTTCCCTCTGAAACTTCTTTTGTCTTGCCGTGTTGTCTACAAGTGGGTCATGAGACATAAAATAAGTCCTCAGTGCATTCGTTGGTGTGTTGCATGTGTCTAATTAGAGCTGCTGACCGGCTCCCCATTTGATTGTGGCAATAAATTGGTCCCTAATTCATATGGCAGATACAGCAAAAACAGACAAACTAAGGAATGTTTAGCTGCAATAGTTCTCTTTTTGAATGTCAGCTTTTTCTGCTAAATTACTTTACATTACTTTTGCATTTCACAACACTTTTGAAGTGAAATATTTTTAGTGTGTGGTGCTTAAATTATTCAGTTTCTCAGAAACATATGATATGAACATGAATCTGGCAATTTATTAAGTTGATGATTGTACATATCGTGGTAGTTCAGAAATGTCCGGTGAGTAGCACTAAAAGGTCAGTGCTCTATTGCGTTTGAAAATAATATGCCACCTACAATAAATCCTACTCTAAACCTATCCAATAGTCTTAACACAAGCAAACCTGATAAAAACACATTTGTGACTTGGTTTTCACAGGATCGTAGCCGAACAAGTGCAATGCTGTACCAAGTGAGCTATACAACGCAAGAGTGAGGCAAACATCATAATGTATTATAAATCATGCACTATGGTAAAAGTTTTTGTGGTAATAAACCTAGTATATTGTGTAATCTGCCCCTGTGGTCACATTTTCTGTGAAATGTTGTTGGTGTTTTACTGCCACTACTGTTCATTTCAGCTGGAAACTGCAGTTACATTATCTGTTTTTGATATTATGATTTTAGTTTGACTGCATGATTTGTATTATCTTAGAACTGTACATTTTTGACATATGGACATTACTTTGACACAGTGACCTCTGATAACAGATTACTCTAAATTGTGAAACGTGCATTTTTTTCTGTAAAGCTGCTTTGAAGCGAAATGTATTGTGAAAAGCGCCATACAATTAAATGTAAATTGAATTGAATATTGAATAGTTTTGCAAAAATGTAGGTAGAAGCACATTTTTCCAATGAGCATGGGTTGCATAGCCTATATTAAATAATAGCCAAAGGGAAAACTAATCACCAGTATTGTAGTTGAGACCAGCTCACTCGATTCCGAGTCGAGACCGAGACCATAGAGGGTCGAGTCCGAGTAGAGACCGAGACCATAGAGGGTCGAGTCCGAGTCGAGACCGAGACCATAGAGGGTCGAGTCCGAGTAGAGACCGAGACCATAGAGGGTCGAGTCCGAGTCGAGACCGAGACCAGAGAGGGTCGAGTCCGAGTCGAGACCGAGACCATAGAGGGTCGAGTCCGAGTAGAGACCGAGACCATAGAGGGTCGAGTCCGAGTCGAGACCGAGACCATAGAGGGTCGAGTCCGAGTCGAGACCGAGACCATAGAGGGTTGAGTCCGAGTAGAGACCGAGACCATAGAGGGTCGAGTCCGAGTCGAGACCGAGACCAGAGAGGTTGGATAACCTAAGGTTGGGTCTGAAACCAGACCTAAAGATATCTTCAAGAATATGTAAAATATTTGGTGGTAACAATAAAATTGGCACCATATTCAAACAGTAAATCAAATATACCATGGAATCATGTACACTGTAATGGTAAAAAGGCCACATAGTAGGTGGTGTAAAGGTAATTTTATTACAATTATGACTTACAATTTTTACAATCAGTAAGTGCTCTTACACATAACCTTACTGCACATGAATTCTGTGTGGCTCTTATATGAAAACTGAATTATGGATGATAAGGCAGACATTTTCAATACATAGTAACTTGAACTAGAGGCTCCACATCACATCTGAACTGGGTCCTGCTGCATTTGCGCACCACGAACGTTATAGTCTCAAGTCATGCGCTGTTGCGCACAAGAAAGTCAGCAATCATTGGACGTTTCAATCAAACAACAATTTAGAGATATATTAACATACAGTAATAATCATGAAATATTTTGAATGGGACTCGAGTGGACTCGGGAATAAGTCTGAACCCTAATATGTTCGAGTACGAGTCAATTCCGAGTCAAAATGCACACAGTACCAAATACTGTACAAAAAACAAAGATAACCAGTTCATGCTGCACTATGGGATAATAGTCTGTTGTGATTAGCAGTGTTGTGTACTCGAGACTCGGTCTCGGTCTCAGTCATTTTATTGTAAGAAATTACAGTAAAATCCTGCCAGTTGTTAGTGTGCCTGCAGTTGCATTTCTGATACTGCCTTGCTCGTGTGAATGTGAATATTTTACTGTTAAGTTAACACGTGTATGTTTTGTGTGTGCGCGCTGTGAAATAGGCCACAGATAAGAAGTCTTAACCCACTTAAAAAATGAACTCAAAATACTGTAATTAAAGAGGCTAACTAGTACACAGTGCTCCAGGATACTTCAGACTGGTTCATTACAGCTAGATCCCTTACAAATTACTGTTATGCTTTCGCTGGTTTAGAAAAAGCAATGGAAATCTCACTGAATACATAATTGTTTAGCACACAAAAAAATAGGCCTACTGCACATATTTTTAGAACACTCTGGCTTATGTATGTTTTTATTTATTTACTGTCTGTGAAACACAAAACTATTAAAAAACTGCTGTTTACTACACACACTATATTCACATCTTCTAAAGCGATGGCTTTGAGTAAAGAACAGATCAGACTGTTGAACAGATCATAGCTCTCCTGGACACATTCCCGAGAGAAATATGCCTGTTCCATGAATGAATTGTCTTTTTGAGTCGAATCTTCTCAATTAATCGTTTGATCCAGGTCATTAAACTGGTCTGAGTGATTGTAGTTCTTAAGTTCAACTCACTGACTCAATGATCTGACAGCAATGGCTGCAAGCCCATAGAGGGGAAGATTATCAGTGAATAATGACTTAAATTAGACTATTTCTTATACCCAAAAGCTATCGTTTGACTTCAGAACACTTGAAATAAAGCGCACAAGTTGTATGGATTGTTTATAATACCTTCATGGTGCTTTTGCTTTCTTTTTGAAGCGTGAAACCTTCAGTAACCATTAATTGTAAATTGTTTGAAAAGTGCTACCCACTAAATCTCCTTTTGTTTTGCCGAAGAAAGAAAGTCATACAACTTTGGAATTCAATTCAATTCAATTCAAATTTATTTGTATAGCGCTTTTCACAATACATATTGTTTCAAAGCAGCTTTACAGAAAGTGCATTTCAGAAATGTACATAGAATAATATAGTTAGTTAATCATCATGTATTAATTTAGGGCATAACATATCGCCGGCGTTGAGTCGTCTCTTCACAGGCGTCAAGTCGTCTCTTCATAGGCGTCGAGTCGTCTCATCGCAGGTGTTGGAGCGTCTGAAGTCTCCGTGAGAGGCTGGATACAAACTGGAGCTGACGAACGCTATTTACCTCGGGACTAGCGTCCCGAGATAACAGCAGAAAAGCAGATGGGAAATAATTAGCGTAGCTGCTGTTCATAATATTAATGCAGTCGATCTGATTCAACAGTGGTATAAAAGGTAAGCATTATGTGAATGCTTGGCTGAAGAGATGCGTCTTTAATCTAGTTTTGAACTGGGAGAGCGAGTCTGAGCCACGAACAGTATCAGGAAGGCTATTCCAGAGTTTAGGAGCTAAATGTGAGAACGCCCTCCCTCCTTTAGTGGACTTAGATATCCTAGGAATGACCAGAAGCCTCGAATTTCGGGATCTTAAAGAACGCGATGGATTGTAGGGCGATAGAAGGTCCATTAAATACACAGGAGCTAAACCATTTAGGGCTTTATAGGTCAGTAGTAGTACTTTGTAATTGATACGGAACTTGATAGGTAACCAGTGCAGAGATGATAGAATCGGTGTTATATGATCATATTTTCTTGACCTAGTAAGAACTCTAGCGGCTGCATTTTGGACTAACTGTAGCTTGTTTATTGAAGATGCAGGACAACCAGCTAATAAAGCATTACAATAATCTAGTCTCGAGGTCATGAATGCATGAAATGACATGAGGCCGAGTAAATGATTACCGAATTTTCATTTTGGGTTGAACTGTCCCTTTAAATGGAAACTTTTCCCCCATTTTTTCTTTTTACATTTGCAGCAGAACAAGCGCCTACTGTTGCATGCAGTTTCTCAAGGGATGATGGACCTGGAAGCCATAATTACTTATTTATTCGCAAATGTAAACCACCAAGGAGTTTGTCGTTACTGTGGTTTTCATCATTGTGTCTGAGGGTAATCTCATATTACACCACAATTCCTCAGAAGGAAACAATCTTTCTATGAGTTTAATTGCTAATTAAAAACTACCATCTGAAGTGAATTGCTCCATTACCAAGAAATCGTGTTGTTGTTTTTTTCGATAAAAGGGGCAGTAAGTCTTTGGACAAGAAAAAAGGCTGGATAGTTCTAGATTTTAAATGTTTCTTAAAACCAATTTTAATGTTGTATTGCGGGACATGTATCACCCTAATGAAGAAGATTTATGTAATTCATTAATATATATATATATATAAATATATAAAAACATGGGTTAAAAGAAGACTTTATTGGTCAATTTCCACATCAAAACTATAAAATTAGTTATGCATCCCAAATCCAGCACTTTGAGAGAGTCTTTTGGGAGATAAATAACATACATTCATCTGAAGCTGCGGTATCGTATCTCAACAGCTCCGAGGAAACTTTCATGAGAATACTGGTCCTTGTCTCCATTAATGAAGGGCTAACTTTGCATATATTCCTCTGTTACAAGATGAAACATCGCATGAATATTCAGTTGCTCTATTTTACAGTGTACTATAAAATGTACGGGGAGAAATGTATTGGTGAACTTAAAGTAAACACTGTGCCCAAATCCAACTGGCATATGAGCATGTAGATGTATACTGTAGACTATCATTACTAATGCATAGTTGTATTCCAAGAAAACACTTAGATAAAATGAGATTTCAGTATGCTATGTTAAATATTTCAGAAGCCCCCTTTTCTGTCCAGAAATAAATTTAAGGGACAATCTGATGCATAGCAACTGGTTTATCAACGCATTCTCATCCTTTGGCGTCATATAGGTGACGCCATATGACATTTCGTCGAAATCTTACTGTTATGGCACAGTTTCAATAAACTCAAACTACATAAAGACTCAGGCTAGGGCAGAGTAGACCCCTCGGGCGGCCACGGCGGTGAAGACCCCTCGGGTGGCCACGGCGGAGACGTTTTTTCAGGTGGCCATGGTGGCACTGGGAACCTCGTCGGAGAGACCTCCGCGGCCCCCCTAGCAGGTATACTGCACCCCCCCAAAATATGAATGGGGAAATTGACAGGAAAGGGGGGGTCCGGCAGCAAAGAGGGTCTTGGGCTGGGCAGGACCAACGGCGAAGGAAACTCTGGGCTGGACAGGACTGGCGCAGGATCAGTGGGCTCTGGCGCAGGATCAACAGGCTCTGGCGCAGGATCAGCGGGCTCTGGCGCGAAGACTGGCTCTTCCTCGAAGACTGGCTTTGCAGGCGTGACGTGAAGATCTGGGCTGAGTTCATGGGCTGTAGCCGATGTAGCGGCTGTAGCCCACACACACAAAAAAGCCATGGACATCACAATGAGCCCAGTATCTTCCAGAGCAGACTCAAGTGCAGCATGAACAGTCTCTGGCTGGGCGGACAACACATGCTCAGACTCAGGCAGGCGACTGGTTCAGGCCTTGGCGAGCAGGCGACGGGCTCGGGACTGGACGAGACCAGCGGCGAGGGCGAGGGACTGGACAGGCTCTGGCTGGACAGGCTCTGGCTGGACAGTGAGCTGGCAGGGTGCTTCATCAGCCAAGCCCACAGTAAATGCCGAACCGCTCAGCAAAAGGACCAGGTCGACATACTGCTCAATATACCCGTTTGGGTCATGCAGTGGCATCAGGTAGCTGAGCGGCTCAGAAAGACCTCCACGAAAAAATATCATTAGGCACAAATCATCCATACCAGACAGGTGAGCCAGCTCCAAAAAGTCCCTCACGTAGTCCTCAATCGGTCGGTCTCCTTGGCGGAGACATATGAGTTGTGCTGCTGGATTCATTTTTGGTGAGTTCTTCTGTTATGATGAGGTGGAAGCAAGGAGGAAGCAGGATCCAATTGCAGCACACTTTATTCAATAAACTCAAACTACATAAAGACTCAGGCTAGGGCACAAGACTCAGGCTAGGGCACAAGACTCAGGCTAGGGCACAAGACTCAGGCTAGGGCACAAGACTCAGGCTAGGGCACAAGACTCAGGCTAGGGCACAAGACTCAGGCTAGGGCACAAGACTCAGGCTAGGGCACAAGACTCAGGCTAGGGCACAAGACTCAGGCTAGGGCACAAGACTCAGGCTAGGGCACAAGACTCAGGCTAGGGCACAAGACTCAGGCTAGGGCACAAGACTCAGGCTAGGGCACAAGACTCAGGCTAGGGCACAAGACTCAGGCTAGGGCACAAGACTCAGGCTAGGGCACAAGACTCAGGCTAGGGCACAAGACTCAGGCTAGGGCACAAGACTCAGGCTAGGGCACAAGACTCAGGCTAGGGCACAAGACTCAGGCTAGGGCACAAGACTCAGGCTAGGGCACAAGACTCAGGAACGCCACAAGACTCAGGAACGCCACAAGACTCAGGAACGCCACAAGACTCAGGAACGCCACAAGACTCAGGAACGCCACAAGACTCAGGAACGCCACAAGACTCAGGAACGCCACAAGACTCAGGAACGCCACAAGACTCAGGAACGCCACAAGACTCAGGAACGCCACAAGACTCAGGAACGCCACAACCAACATCAATGTTACAACAACAAGAACTCACAAAGACTGGACTGAAACACAGGGCTTAAATACAAGGCCAAACAAGCTTAACAAGATAACAAGGGGGCGTCGTATACATGAACACAAACGAGGAGCGGGAAAACTGAACAGGACTGAACCAAAAGCACAAAGACAGGGGGAACACAGACAAACATTACAACACTTACGCACATGGCATCCTTTAGCGTCAATATAACACGCAATGTTATGGGTAGGTTTAGGTCTGGGGTAGGGTACGGTTATGACACCTTGGGATCTGCGTCTCATATTGACACTAAACGATGCCATGTGCGTTGGATTTAGACGACCGTCACCTGTATGACGCCTTGGGTTCTGCGTCTCATATTGATGTTAAAGGATGCCATGTGCGTAAGATTTCAACGAAATGTCCAAAGCGTCCACATGTATGTAACCACATGTAACCACATGTATGACGCCAAAGGATGAGAACGGGCTGGGTTTATCATATATATCTATATTTATGTTTATGGTTTTGTTGTTGGAACTGGAGTTGGATCACATTATAAAATAAATGTTTTTCTCCAAAACACGTTGGCCACAATAATTGGCACCCTTTTATTAAATACTTTTTGCAATCTCCTTTTGCCAAGATAACAGCTCTGAGTTTTCTCCTATAATGCCTGATGCGTTTGGAGAACACCTGACAAGAGATCAGAGACCATTCCTCCATACAGAACCTCTCCAGATCCTTCAGATTCCCAGATCCATGTTGGTGCTTCTTCTCTCCAGTTCACTCCACTCATCAGGTCAGGGAACTGGGATGGCTATGGCAGAAGCTTCATTTTGTGCTCCGTAACACATTTTTGTGTTGATTTTGATGTTTGTTTTGGATCGTTGTCCTGATGGAAGATAAAACCACGGCCCATTATAAGATTTCTAGCAGAAGGCGTCAGGTTTTGATTTTTTATCTGTTGATATTTGATAGAATCCATGATGCCATGTATCTGAACAAGAAGTCCAGGACCTCCAGCAGAAAAATATGCCCACAACATTAAAGATCCAACGGTATATTAAATTGTACACATGGGGTACGTTTTATCCTGGTGTGCACCAAACCCATCTAGCGTGTTTGCTGCCAAAAAGCTCTTTTTTTTTGGGTGTATTTGGGTGTATTCACACCAGGAAAGTCCGATAGTTCACTTGCTTTGGTCCGGACCAATTTTTTTTTTTTTTTTTGGTATGGTTCGCTTTCACACTGCTCTTTTTGCAAGTGAACCAAAATGTGTAAACAAAACCACACGTGTGCTAAGGTCGTCCATTCATTGGACAAGGATTCTCAAGTAGGGAAATCAGGAAGTGCAAAAAAGGCTCAGCATGGAGATATTTCGTACTGCAATATTTGTTATTTTACTAATTTTGTGTTATTCTGTACAAACGCAATATGAAGAAACTGCGCTGAAGACGGATAAGGTATAAAGTTTTCATTCATAGAGAGGGGCTATGTTCACACATTCAAATAATGAGATTCTTTTTGTATATACTGCTAACAAGTGCTGTCAATGTTAACGCTTGCGATTAAGTTTGTCCAGTTTAACGCAGCATCAGTATTGTAACTATTGTTACATTATATGAACTGCAAAAGCTTTTTTTGCATCTATGCGCGATTAGACCAAAGAGAACGCGCTGTATGTGAATGTCCTGATGCACACACTCATTCATTCATTCCATTCCAATGATGCACACACACGGCGCGCAGAAAGACGCGCAACAGTATCGTGTGGCCAGACAGCGCGCCGGAATGGAATTCTCTTTCGCACTTGAACAACAATAACACAAACCATTATGCCAAAATCTCCGACTACGGAAGCCTGTTAACTCAAAGGCGCAGTGCTTTCTTGCAATTGGGTCGGTTCATGTTCACACCGTAAACGAACCGTACCAGAGTTCGTTTGGAACCGTACCGAGACCACCTCTTCAGCTGGGTCTCGGTTCGGTTGTTTGGTCCGCACCCGAGTTCGATTGCTGCATTCACACCTGCCCAAAAGGTCCGCACCAAGGGGGGAAACGAACTAGAGTTCGATTCAATCGAACCAAACAAGGCAGGTGTGAATACACCCTTAGTTTCATCTGACCACAGAATCCTGTGCCACTTGAAGTTCCAGTCATGTCTGCCAACTGAATTTGCTGGAGTTTGTTTTTGGACGAGCGAGGATGATTTTTCTTGAAACCCTCCCAAACAACATGTGGGGATGTAGGGGTTGTTTGATATTTTTTTTTAATAGGCTTTCTGGCCCCCAAGACTCAAGTAATCTCTGCAATTCTCCATCTGTGATCCTTGAAGAGTCTTCGGCCAAACTCTCCTCCTCACCGTGCATTAAGACAATATAGACACACGTCCTCTTCCTGGCAGATTCGTAACATCTTCAGTTGATTGGAACTTCTTAATTATTGCCCTGATGGTCAAAATGGGGATTTTCAATTCTTTAGCTATTTTCTTACAGCCACTTTCTATTTTGTGAAGCTCAACAATCTTTTGATGCACATCAGAACTATAATCTTTGGTTTTACTCATTGTAATGGATGATTTAGGGAATTTAGCTTGTGTTTCCTCATATTTAAACTCCTGTGAAACAAGAAGCCATGGCTGGACAATTTCATGTTCCTAGTCACCCTGGTGTGCTAAAAAAAAGATAAATATTAATGGGAATATACTTCAGAGATATTTTACTCGTAAAAAATTCTAGTGGTGCCAATAATTGTGGCCAACGTGTTTTGGAGAAAAAACATTTATTTCATAATATGATCCCCCTCCCTTCCCCACTTTTAATTCTTTTACTTCAATTTAAGGTTAGATTTTTGGCAATTTTTTTAATGAAAGATCAAAAGGATAAACGATGCAGATTTATTTTTTACAGCCAGTTTTGATCATATTTACCAGGGGTACCATTAATTCTGAGCACAACTGTAGGTTCTTGAGCGACTCCCATGTTAATCTGAAACCTTTTTACTTTTCAATATTTTCTTCTATTTCGCACCATCCATATTTCATTCCCTTTTAACAAGACGCTGATGAAAAGCATCCCTTTAGCATGATACTATATGTCACTGATAAATATCACTAAATTCATTTTCACTCAATTCAGCAAAACATCAATGTGGGATGTATATTTCAGTGAAATGAGTTTGGTTCAGGGTCTGAATCCTCTTGTAAAGCACTGTATAAATCAGAGGCATTTGAAGAGTTCATTTAGAACAGGCACACTAACGAGAAGTCACAAATACAAATATTTATTTCACTATAACATACAAGTCGTTTCTTTAGTGCAATTACATGACATGTTTGTGCTCAGGGGTTGGACAGAGCCATCAGACTCCAGTAAATGAGGCTCATTTAATACCCGTTGGCATCTCCTCTGCATCCATATTAAATGGAATGTAAGTAGTCAGGCGAACAGCGTGCATTCTGTGTGGCAGGACGGGAATACGAAAATCAATAGAGCTCATCTAGCATTAGCGGGACTATAAAAGGTCAGTTTTAAAGAGCATGCATGAAAGTGGGTTAATAGCATGGGCAGCACTCATGAAGCTCTGGGCGTGGCTAACATAAAGGGGAGGAGCCACTTGAGTGAATAAATTATCATTGGGTTGAGGAGGTATGAGACTTAGTGCAGAAAGCAAGGAACAGCATACCAGCAC